>NC_074671.1:8882573-8915073 GCF_029448725.1 Salvelinus fontinalis
GTCTAGATGACAGGTCTAGATGGTCTGAATGACAGGTCTAGATGGTCTCGATGACAGGTCTAGATGACATGTCTAGATGGTCTAGATGACAGGTCTAGATGACAGGTCTAGATGGTCTAGATGACAGGTCTAGATGGTCTAGATGACAGGTCTAGATGACAGGTCTAGATGGTCTAGATGGTCTAGATGACAGGTCTAGATGGTCTAGATGACAGGTCTAGATGGTCTAGATGACAGGTCTAGATTGTCTAGATGGTCTAGATGACAGGTCTAGATGGTCTAGATGGTCTAGATGGTCTAGATGGTCTAGATGACAGGTCTAGATGGTCTAGATGACAGGTCTAGATTGTCTAGATGGTCTAGATGACAGGTCTAGATGGTCTAGATGACAGGTCTAGATGGTCTAGATGGTCTAGGTGACAGGTCTAGATGGTCTAGATGACAGGTCTAGATTGTCTAGATGGTCTAGATGACAGGTCTAGATGGTCTAGATGACAGGTCTAGATGGTCTAGATGACAGGTCTAGATGGTCTAGATGGTCTAGATGACAGGTCTAGATGGTCTAGATGGTCTAGATGACAGGTCTAGATGGTCTATATGACAGGTCTAGATGGTCTAGATGACAGGTCTAGATGGTCTAGATGACAGGTCTAGATGGTCTAGATGACAGGTCTAGATGGTCTAGATGACAGGTCTAGATGACAGGTCTAGATGACAGGTCTAGGTGGTCTAGATGACAGGTCTAGATGGTCTAGATGACAGGTCTAGATGACAGGTCTAGGTGACAGGTCTAGATGGTCTAGATGGTCTAGATGGTCTAGGTGACAGGTTTAGATTGTCTAGATGACAGGTCTAGATGGTCTAGATGACAGGTCTAGATGGTCTAGATGACAGGTCTAGATGGTCTAGATGGTCTAGATGGTCTAGATGACAGGTCTAGATGACAGGTCTAGATGACAGGTCTAGATGACAGGTCTAGATGACAGGTCTAGATGGTCTAGATGACAGGTCTAGATGGTCTAGATGGTCTAGATGGTCTAGATGGTCTAGATGACAGGTCTAGATGGTCTAGATGACAGGTCTAGATGGTCTAGATGGTCTAGATGGTCTAGATGGTCTAGGTGACACGTCTAGATGGTCTAGATGGTCTAGGTGACACGTCTAGATGGTCTAGATGACAGGTCTAGATGGTCTAGATGGTCTAGATGACACGTCTAGATGGTCTAGATGACACGTCTAGATGGTCTAGGTGACAGGACTAGATGGTCTAGGTGACACGTCTAGATGGTCTAGGTGACAGGACTAGATGGTCTAGGTGACACGTCTAGATGGTCTAGATGACAGGTCTAGATGGTCTAGATGGTCTAGATGACAGGACTAGATGGTCTAGGTGACAGGTCTAGATGGTCTAGATGACAGGTCTAGATGGTCTAGGTGACAGGACTAGATGGTCTAGATGACAGGTCTACATGGTCTAGATGTATAGTAATGTACTTCTGTTACACCATGGATACTGTATAGTCCTGTACTGTTGTTACAACATGGGTACTGTATAGTCCTGTTACAACATGGATACTGTATAGTCCTGTTACAACATGGATACTGTATAGTCCTGTTACAACATGGATACTGTATAGTCCTGTTACAACATGGATACTGTATAGTCCTGTTACAACATGGATACTGTATTGTCCTGTACTGCTGTTACACCATGGATAAAAGACACCAGAGACAGAGGAGAAGAGGCATGTTGGATCCTGGATCCCAGTGGTGAGGAAGGGGTTAAACGGCAGTACACCTGCGGCTCTGCTGCCTCAACCAGTGAGGAGATGAGATCTCATTGTAGCACCATATGTCACTGTGTGAAAAGCACTAGAAAATCTCTCAGGATTCGTGGAAGGTTGTTTTGCGAGTGGGGATATAAACACAGAAAGGAAAGGCTCATGAATACAGTCAGTCAGAAGCTGCTACCAGTCTCACTCTGATGAATACAGTCAGTCAGAAGCTGCTACCAGTCTCACTCTGATGAATACAGTCATTCAGTCAGTCAGTCAGAAGCTGCTACCAGTCTCACTCTGATGAATACAGTCATTCAGTCAGTCAGTCAGAAGCTGCTACCAGTCTCACTCTGATGAATACAGTCAGTCAGTCAGAAGCTGCTACCAGTCTCACTCTGATGAATACAGTCATTCAGTCAGTCAGTCAGAAGCTGCTACCAGTCTCACTCTGATGAATACAGTCAGTCAGAAGCTGCTACCAGTCTCACTCTGATGAATACAGTCAGTCAGTCAGAAGCTGCTACCAGTCTCACTCTGATGAATACAGTCAGTCAGTCAGAAGGTGCTGCCAGTCTCACTCTGATGAATACAGTCATTCAGTCAGAAGCTGCTACCAGTCTCACTCTGATGAATACAGTCAGTCAGTCAGTCAGAAGCTGCTACCAGTCTCACTCTGATGAATACAGTCATTCAGTCAGAAGCTGCTACCAGTCTCACTCTGATGAATACAGTCAGTCAGTCAGTCAGAAGCTGCTACCAGTCTCACTCTGATGAATACAGTCATTCAGTCAGAAGCTGCTACCAGTCTCACTCTGATGAATACAGTCAGTCAGTCAGTTAGAAGCTGCTACCAGTCTCACTCTGATGAATACAGTCAGTCAGTCAGAAGCTGCTACCAGTCTCACTCTGATGAATACAGTCATTCAGTCAGTCAGTCAGAAGCTGCTTCCAGTCTCACTCTGATGAATACAGTCATTCAGTCAGTCAGTCAGAAGCTGCTACCAGTCTCACTCTGATGAATACAGTCATTCAGTCAGTCAGTTAGAAGCTGCTACCAGTCTCACTCTGATGAATACAGTCATTCAGTCAGTCAGTTAGAAGCTGCTACCAGTCTCACTCTGATGAATACAGTCATTCAGTCAGTCAGTTAGAAGCTGCTACCAGTCTCACTCTGATGAATACAGTCATTCAGAAGCTGCTACCAGTCTCACTCTGATGAATACAGTCATTCAGTCAGTCAGTCAGAAGCTGCTTCCAGTCTCACTCTGATGAATACAGTCAGTTAGAAGCTGCTACCAGTCTCACTCTGATGAATACAGTCAGTTAGAAGCTGCTACCAGTCTCACTCTGATGAATACAGTCATTCAGTCAGTCAGTCAGAAGCTGCTGCCAGTCAGCTCCGTTTGCATTTAGTTGTCTCTCAAATGTCTTTCGGCCTAAAAACAAACACACAAACAGACAGACAGACAAAATAGAGAGAGGAAGGAGGAGGGAAAAAAAAGTACCTCACTTAAAGAATTGAATTCTAACCTCTCTCCTCCTCTCTCCTCTCTCCTCTCTCCTTCTCTCTCCTCCTGTCTAATGCCCCAGCTCACAGAATTCAGCTCCCCTTTTCACTTGTAAATAAAAACATTTTTGCTGTTTTTCTCCAAAAAAGGTAGAACCATTTTGAGCTCCATGTAAAGCCCTCTGTGGAAAAGGTTTTACACGGAACCCAAAACAGTTTTACTAGGAACCAACAAAGGGTTCTACTAAGGGCACTTATTTTGTATTAATAAAAAATCTGAGAACAGTAATATATTACACACATGAAGGTACACTTAATCAGTAATTTCAGATAAAAAAAAAACAACACAAATGTGGTATTGCTGAAATGCTAATGCATGGCTGAAATGCTGATGAATGGCTGAAATGCTAATGCATGGTTGAAATGATAATGCATGGCTGAAATGCTAATGCATGGCTGAAATGATAATGCATGGCTGAAATGCTAATGCATGGCTGAAATGCTAATGCATGGCTGAAATGCTAATGCAAGGTTGAAATGATAATGCATGGCTGAAATGCTAATGCATGGTTGAAATGATAATGCATGGCTGAAATGCTAATGCATGGCTGAAACGCTAATGCATGGCTGAAATGATAATGAATGGCTGAAATGCTAATGAATGGCTGAAATGCTAATGAATGGTTGAAATGCTAATGCATGGCTGAAATGCTAATGCATGGTTGAAATGATAATGCATGGTTGAAATGATAATGCATGGCTGAAATGATAATGCATGGCTGAAATGATAATGCATGGCTGAAATGCTAATGCATGGCTGAAATGCTAATGCATGGTTGAAATGCTAATGCATGATTGAAATGCTAATGCATGACTGAAATGCTAATGCATGGCTGAAATGCTAATGAATGGCTGAAATGATAATGCATGGCTGAAATGATAATGCATGGCTGAAATGCTAATGCATGGCTGAAATGATCATGCCTGGCTGAAATGCTAATGCATGGCTGAAATACTAATGCATGGCTGAAATTCTAATGCATGGCTGATGCATGGCTGAAATGCTAATGCATGGCTGAAATGCTAATGCATGGTTAAAATGATAATGCATGGTTGAAATGATAATGCATGGCTGAAATGCTAATGGTTGGCTGAAATGATAATGCATGGCTGAAATGCTAATGCCTGGTTATCTTCCATTTTGGACCTGACTCTGTATACATATCTACATATCTGAGAAGAATCCCTCTTGGTTCCTACTTTTAAAACATAATCAACCCTTTAGAGCAGGGATGTCGAAAGCATTCGGTCTTCAACAAATGTGTTATATTTCCTTGCCGTCAAAATGTTCACACAAAAAAAAAGCATTTTTGATGTTCCCTGACTGTAGTGATTATTAGTGAGCTGGACAGTCAATAAACAATATGCATGTAGGTCTATTATCATTCATACACCGTTTTGATTTGGTTTTAGTCATTTTAAAGTATATTGAGTTCCCCCCCAACGTATTTTTTTCACTGTGTATATATATATATATATATATATATATATATATATATATATATATATATATATATATATATAAATATATTACCTGCCTGATATGTGTCTCGTGGTCGTTAGCTCCTTGGAGAAAACAGTATGGGGTCGTATGGAAACATATATCCGACAGAGTACAGAGAGATTAAAATGCTCATCAGATTTCTCCTCTTGATACCACAGGTTGACTAGGTTCATGTGAATCCAGGTTCTCCTCATTAGTAACTAGCCAGGGTTATATATATATATTTATAAACTGGGTGGTTGGAGCCCTGAATGCTGATTGGCTGAAAGCCGTGATATATATATACTTTTTTTCACCTTTATTTAACCAGGTAGGCTAGTTGAGAACAAGTTCTCATTTACAACTGCGACCTGGCCAAGATAAAGCAAAGCAGTGAGACAAAAACAACAACAACACAGAGTTACACATTAGATGAGTGTGCAAGTAGAGATACTGGGGTGCAAAGGAGCAAAATAAATAAATAAATACAGTAGGAGATGAGGTAGTTGGATGGGCTATTTACAGATGGGCTATGTACAGGTGCAGTGATCTGTGAACTGCTCTGACAGCTGGTGCTTAAAACCTGTTGAGGCTAGGGGGTGCTGTTGTCACTATTTATGGAAATCGTGTAATTTTTTAAACGGCTTCCTACAAAATTCTTGATCGTACAATATGCATATTATTATTATTATTGGATAGAAAACAGTCTATAGTTTCTATAGCCGTTGAAATTTTGTCTCTGAGTGGAACAGAACTCATTCTACAGCAATTTCCCTGACATGGAGTCAGATTTCACACATTTTGGCCCCTGTTCTGGAGTCAGTTTAAAGGCCACTGTTATTGCTATGAGTATATGGACACTGCTTACGTCTTCCCCTGGATGCCTTTACGTGATGACAATTTGAATGGTGTGGATTGCGCAATCACAGCCACTATAAATGAAAAACACGTGTAGGTAGGCACTCCTTTCCTGCTGCGTCGGACGCACGGTGGGCACCGACCCGTTCTTTTTCCAAGCATTAGTGGAGCCAGTAATATTTCTCAGGTCATGTTTCTACTCGTTATAGGAGTTAAAAACATCATAAGGTAGTTAATTTAAACCGTTTTATAGCAATTTATACCCGTTTAGTGCGATTTTGGGACATTTATTTCTGAGACACTGTGAATCTCTGGGCACGCTTCCAGTTCATGCCGAACGCAATGGGCATTTCTACATGGCAAGAGGACAGCTTTCGACCAAAAGACGATTAAACCCAAGAAAGGATTCTTTGACCAAGATTCTGATGGAAGAACAGCTCAAAGTAGGAACAATTGATTATGATAAATCGTGTTTCTGTCGAAAAATGTTAATGGCTTAGGACGCCATCTTGTTTGACGTAGCTTCGTTTGGCGCAAACTGTATTGAAAAGTAAGGATAATTTAAAAAATGTAATTCCGCGATTGTATTAAGAATTAAATTGTCTATCAATCGCTGTCCACCCTGTATTTTTTAGTCACGTTTATGAGTATTTATGTATACGACTAGATCACTGTCTAATGTGGCGCAGGACATTTTCTGACCAGCTGGGCTACTTTTCTCATTGTCTAACCATGATTTTGGTGGCTAAATATGCACATTTTCGAACAAACTGTATATGTATGTTGTAATGTGATGTTACAGGAGTGTCATCTGAAGAATTCTGAGAAGGTTAGTGAAAAAATTTATATATTTTGGCGATGTTTACGTTATCGCTCTCTTTGGCTAGAATCAATGCTGGTGTAATGTTTGCACATGTGCTATGCTAATATAACGATTTATTGTGTTTTCGCTGTAAGACACTTAGAAAATCTGAAATATTGTCTGTATTCACAGGATCTGTGTCTTTCGATTAGTGTATGCTGTGTATTTTTACGAACTGTTTGATGATTAGTAGTTAGGTAAACACGTTGCTCATTGTATTTATTCTAGTCCATTTGTGACGGTGGGTGCAATTGTAAACTATGACATCTACCTGAAATATGCACATTTTTCTAACAAAACCTATCCTATACCATAAATATGTTATCAGACTGTCATCTGATGAGCTTTTTTCTTGGTTAGTGGCTATCAATATCTTAGTTTAGCCGAATTGGTGATAGCTACTGGTGTTGGTGGACAAAGAAAAGATGGTGGATTATGCTAATGTGTTTAGCTAATAGATTTACATATTTACATATTGTGTCTTCCCTGTAAAACATTTTAAAAATCGGACATGTTGGCTGGATTCACAAGATCTGTGTCTTTCATTAGCTGTATTGGACTTTAATGTGTGAAAGTTAAATATTTAAAAAAAAAATTTTTTTTGAATTTCGCGGCTCTGCCTTTTCAGTGGGGGTGGGGGGGTGTGCCGCTAGCGGTTAAAGCTAGTGAGGGAGATATGAGTCTCCAGCTTCAGGGATTTTTGCAGTTTGTTCCAGTCATTGGCAGCAAAGAACTGGAAGGAAAGGCGGCAGAATGAGGAATTGGCTTTGGGGGTGACCAGTGAAATATACCTGCTGGAGCGCGTGCTACGGCTGGGTGCTTCTATAGTGATCAGTGAACTGAGATAAGGCGGGGCTTTACCTAGCAAATACTTATAGATGACCTGGAGCCAGTGGGTTTGGCGACGAGTATGAAGCGATGGCCAGCCAACGAGGGCATACAGGTCGCAATGGTGGGTAGTATATGGGACTTTGGTGACAAAACGCATGGCACTGTGATAGACTGCATCCAATTTATTGAGTAGGGTATTGGAGGCTATTTTGTAAATGACATCGAAGTCGAGGATCGGTAGGATGGTTAGTTTTACGAGGGTATGTTTGGCAGCGTGAGTGAAGGAGGCTTTGTTGCGAAATAGGAAGCCGATTCTAGATGTAATTTTGGATTGGAGATGCTTAATGTGAGTCTGGAAGGAGAGTTTACAGTCTATCCAGACACCTAGGTATTTGTAGTTGTCCACATATTCTAAATCAGAACCGTCCAGAGTAGTGATGCTGGACGGGCGGGCAGGTGTGGGCAGCGATCGGTTGAAGAGCATGCATTTAGTTTTACTTGCATTTAAGAGCAGTT
This sequence comes from Salvelinus fontinalis, assembly GCF_029448725.1. Lineage (NCBI taxonomy): Eukaryota > Metazoa > Chordata > Actinopteri > Salmoniformes > Salmonidae > Salvelinus > Salvelinus fontinalis. The sequence goes on from NC_074671.1 coordinate 8,890,469, forward strand.
GGAGGCCACGGAAGGAGAGTTGTATGGCATTAAAGCTTGTCTGGCGATTAGTTAAGCTGTCTAGGATCAGCGTGGCGCTAGCGGCACACCCCCCCCCCCCCCCCCCACTGAAAAACCAGTGCCGCGAAATTCAAAAAAAATATTGTTTTTAAATATTTAACTTTCACACATTAAAGTCCAATACAGCTAATGAAAGACACAGATCTTGTGAATCCAGTCAACATGTCCGATTTTTAAAATGTTTTACAGGGAAGACACAATATGTAAAGATGTACATCTATTACCTAAAAACACATTAGCATAATCCACCATCTTTTATTTGTCCACCAACACCAGTAGCCATCACCAATTCGGCTAAACTAAGATATTTATAGCCCCTAACCAACAAAAAAACTCATTAGATGACAGTCTGATAACATATTTATGGTATGGGATAGGTTTTGTTAGAAAAAAGTGCATATTTCAGGTAGATGGCATAGGTTACAATTGCACCCACCGTCACAAATGGAATAGAAAAACTACTTAGAGCAACGTGTTTACCTACTTACTAATCATCAAACATTTCGTAAAAATACACAGCATACACGAATCGAAAGACACAGATCCTGTGAATACAGACAATATTTCAGATTTTCTAAGTGTCTTACAGCGAAAACACAATAAATCGTTATATTAGCATAGCACATAGCACATAGCAGCCCAGCATTGATTCTAGCCAAAGAGAGCGATAAAAGTCAACATCGCCAAAAGATATTAATTTTTTCACTAACCTTCTCAGAATTCTTCCGATGACACTCCTGTAACATCATATTACACAATCCATATAGAGTTTGATCGCAAATGTTTATATTTAGCCACCAAAATCATGGTTAGACAATGTGAAATGTAGACAAGCTGGTCAGAAAATGTCCTTGCGCCACTTAGACAGTGATCTACTCTTATACATAAATACTCATAAACGTGACTAAAAAATATAGGGTGGACAGGGATTGATAGACAATTTAATTCTTAATACAATTGCGGAATTACATTTTTTAATTTATCCTTACTTTTCAATACAGTTTGCGCCAAGCGAAGCTACGTCAAAAAACATGGCGTCCTAAGCCACTAAAATGTTTCGACAGAAACACGATTTATCATAATAAAAATGTCCTACCTTGAGCTGTTCTTCCATCAGTATCTTGGGCAAAGGATCCTTTCTTGGGAGTAATCGTCTTTTGGTGGAAAGCTGTCCTCTTGCCATGTGGAAATGCCAACTGCGTTCGGGATGAACTGAAAAGCGTGCCCAGCTATTCACATCGTTTCAAAAATAAATGTCCCAAAATCGCACTAAACGGATATAAATTGCTATAAAACGCTTTAAATTAACTACCTTATGATGTTTTTAACTCCTATAACGAGTGAAAAGATGACCGGAGAAATATAACAGGCTAAACTAACGCTTGGAACAGGAGCGGGTCGGTGTCCAGCACGCGCGTTACGCACCAAGGAAAGACTTGCTAGCTACAGGGTTTTTTAATTTATAGGGCCTGTGAACGCGCAATCGACCCCATTGGAATCGTCATCACGTAAAGGCATCCAGGGGAAGACGTAAGAAGTGTCCGTATAGTCATAGCAAAATCAGTGCCCTTTTAACTGACTTCAGAACAGTGGCCAACATTTCTGAAATCTGACTCCATGTCAGGGAAATTGCTGTAGAATGGGCTCTGTTCCACTTAGAGACAAAATTTCAACTCCTATAGAAACTATAGACTGTTTTCTATCCAATAATAATAATAATATGCATATTGTACGATCAAGGATTTTGTGGGAAGCCGTTTCAAAAATTACCCAATTAGCATAAATAGTCTAAACAGCGCCCCCATCCCCAACAGGTTAACACAGTGTCCAAAGAAGGGCCAGAGGTATACAGAATGGTGTCGTCTGCGTAGAGATGGATCACAGAATCACCAGCAGCAAGAGCGACATCATTGATGTATGCAGAGAAAAGAGTCAGCCCGAGGATTGAACTCCGTGGCACCCCCATAGAGACTGACAGAGGTCCGGACAGACAGGCCCTCTGATTTGACACATTGAACTCTGTCTGAGAAGTAGTTAGTGAACCAGGCGAGGCAGTCATTTGAGAAACCAAGGCTGTTGAGTCTGCCAATAAGAATGTGTTGATTGACAGAGTGGAAAGCCTTGGCCAGGTCGATGAATACGGCTGCACAGTATCGTTTCTTATCGATGGCGGTTATGATGTCGTTTAGGACCTTGAGCGCGGCTGAGGTGAGACCGTATACCACAGGTATAAAAAACAGTTATTTTTAATGTTCTAATTACGTTGGTAAGCAGTTTATAATAGCAATAAGGTACCTCTGGGGTTTGTGGTATATTATACCATCTGGCCAACACCCCCTCGTGCTTTATTGCTTAAATATATACAGTGTCGTAAAAAAGTATTTGACCCCGTTCTGATGTCTATTTTTGCAGATATTTTATACTGAATGTTATCAGATCTTCAACCAAAACCTAATATTAGATAAAGGGAACCTGAATTTACAAATAACGAAAACAATTGATACTTATTTAATTAATTTAATTAACAAAGGTATGCAACACCCACTTCCCCTGTGTGAAAAAGTAATTACCATCTTACACTCAGTAACTGGTTGTGCCACCTTCAGCTGCAATGACTCCAACCAAACACTTCCTGTAGTTGTTGATCTGTCTCTCACATCGCTGTGGAGGAATGTTGGCCTACTCCTGCATACAGAACTGCTTTAACTCAGTGACATTTGTGGGTTTTCAAGCATAAATTGCTTGTGTCAAGTCCTGCCACAATATCTCAAATGGGATTAGGCCTGAACTTTGACTAAGCCATTTTAAAACGTCAAATGTGTTGCTTTTTTTTGACAGTAGATCTAACCTACTAGGCAAACTTGGGCTACAGATCTAATTATCTTCAATAAAATGTTGAACTTTGTATGTCGCTTTTCAAAGAATCTCAAAGCGCATAAAAAGTAAAACAAGAACAAACAAAGAAAAATGTAAATGATGGAGATTTAAAGTCTCAGTTGGGATGAAGTTGAGGCAGTTTGGAAAGGCAGTGGAGCGGGCATTGATGGGACAGCCAATGAGAAACAACCACAGTCTGAAACAGCAGGCCCGCTTCAACAGCCCACCACACCTGCTTCTCTGAATAGTCAGTCAGTCCATTGGAGCCGCTGGTACTGGTACTCATTTAACATTTACATTTACATTTAAGTCATTTAGCAGACGCTCTTATCCAGAGCGACTTACAAATTGGTGCATTCACCTAATGACATCCAGTGGAACAGCCACTTTACAATAGTGCATCTAAATCTTTTAAGGGGGGGGGGGGGGCAGAAGGATTGCTTTATCCTATCCTAGGTATTCCTTGAAGAGGTGGGGTTTCAGGTGTCTCCGGAAGGTGGTGATTGACTCCGCTGTCCTGGCGTCGTGAGGGAGTTTGTTCCACCATTGGGGTGCCAGAGCAGCGAACAGTTTTGACTGGGCTGAGCGGGAACTGTACTTCCTCAGTGGTAGGGAGGCGAGCAGGCCAGAGGTGGATGAACGCAGTGCCCTTGTTTGGGTGTAGGGCCTGATCAGAGCCTGAAGGTACTGAGGTGCCGTTCCCCTCACAGCTCCGTAGGCAAGCACCATGGTCTTGTAGCGGATGCGAGCTTCAACTGGAAGCCAGTGGAGAGAGCGGAGGAGCGGGGTGACGTGAGAGAACTTGGGAAGGTTGAACACCAGACGGGCTGCGGCGTTCTGGATGAGTTGTAGGGGTTTGATGGCACAGGCAGGGAGCCCAGCCAACAGCGAGTTGCAGTAATCCAGACGGGAGATGACAAGTGCCTGGATTAGGACCTGCGCCGCTTCCTGTGTGAGGCAGGGTCGTACTCTGCGGATGTTGTAGAGCATGAACCTACAGGAACGGGCCACCGCCTTGATGTTAGTTGAGAACGACAGGGTGTTGTCCAGGATCACGCCAAGGTTCTTAGCGCTCTGGGAGGAGGACACAATGGAGTTGTCAACCGTGATGGCGAGATCATGGAACGGGCAGTCCTTCCCCGGGAGGAAGAGCAGCTCCGTCTTGCCGAGGTTCAGCTTGAGGTGGTGATCCGTCATCCACACTGATATGTCTGCCAGACATGCAGAGATGCGATTCGCCACCTGGTCATCAGAAGGGGGAAAGGAGAAGATTAGTTGTGTGTCGTCTGCATAGCAATGATAGGAGAGACCATGTGAGGTTATGACAGAGCCAAGTGACTTGGTGTATAGCGAGGAATACAGCACCCACCTGGGCACCCACCTGGGTGATACCACGGCCCCTGAACAGTCCCTGGCCTTCCTCTGGACACAGCATGCAGTCCTTGGTGTAATAGTTCCAAACAGATTATTTGAATCTAAACAGCCAACCAGCTACCTAGCTTTAAAGCCAAAATACTTTTCATCATGATTCAGCAACTCTGAGAGTCAAGACCACAGGATATAGTGATCAAACCCTAGAGCAGCCAACCAAAATAAATATATCTTTACAGAGCGCTTTGCCAAGGCTACCTCACGGTGCCATGGCAACCACGCAACCACAGTTGCCGTTCATTCTGTCTATGAGGTTCTTCTAATTTGAAGTGTGTAAAAGGCATGCAGTGTTTTGGCCTAGCTAGCCTTGCCTGGCTGGTGTGATCTGCTGTAGGAGGTCTTACAAGAGGATGTGCTTACAAGAGTTGAACAGGGAGTCTGGTACTCTGGTTGGTGGTGTATGTATGTTTATGTGTTTGTGTATGTGTGTTCATATAACTCTGGCCTCACACTGTAGAGTCTGGATAGTCAATGGTGGCTCATTAATAAAATGTCTCTATGTTGAGCAGGTATAGCAGTAGCTATTAGCTCTGTGACTGGGAGCAGGGTAAACATTTTGTCTGGGATGTATAGCAGCAGCCATTAGCTCTATGACTGGGAGCAGGGTAAACATTTTGTCTGGGCTGTATAGCAGTAGCCGTTAGCCCTGTGACTGGGAGATAGCAGCAGCCATTAGCCCTGTGATCTGGAGATAGCAGCAGCCATTAGCCCTGTGACCTGGAGATAGCAGCAGCCATTAGCCCTGTGATCTGGAGATAGCAGCAGCCATTAGCCCTGTGACCTGGAGATAGCAGCAGCCATTAGCCCTGTGATCTGGAGATAGCAGCAGCCATTAGCCCTGTGACCTGGAGATAGCAGCAGCCATTAGCCCTGTGATCTGGAGATAGCAGCAGCCATTAGCCCTGTGACCTGGAGATAGCAGCAGCCATTAGCCCTGTGATCTGGAGATAGCAGCAGCCATTAGCCCTGTGATCTGGAGATAGCAGCAGCCATTAGCCCTGTGATCTGGAGATAGCAGCAGCCATTAGCCCTGTGACCTGGAGATAGCTGCAGCAATTAGCCCTGTGACCTGGAGATAGCTGCAGCCATTAGCCCTGTGACTGGGAGATAGCTGCAGCCATTAGCCCTGTGATCTGGAGATAGCAGCAGCCATTAGCCCTGTGATCTGGAGATAGCAGCATCCATTAGCCCTGTGATCTGGAGATAGCAGCAGCCATTAGCCCTGTGACTGGGAGATAGCAGCAGCCATTAGCCCTGTGATCTGGAGATAGCAGCAGCCATTAGCCCTGTGACCTGGAGATAGCAGCAGCCATTAGCCCTGTGATCTGGAGATAGCAGCATCCATTAGCCCTGTGACTGGGAGATAGCAGCAGCCATTAGCCCTGTGACTGGGAGATAGCAGCAGCCATTAGCCCTGTGATCTGGAGATAGCAGCAGCCATTAGCCCTGTGATCTGGAGATAGCAGCAGCCATTAGCCCTGTGACTGGGAGATAGCAGCAGCCATTAGCCCTGTGATCTGGAGATAGCAGCAGCCATTAGCCCTGTGATCTGGAGATAGCAGCAGCCATTAGCCCTGTGACTGGGAGATAGCAGCAGCCATTAGCCCTGTGATCTGGAGATAGCAGCAGCCATTAGCCCTGTGATCTGGAGATAGCAGCAGCCATTAGCCCTGTGATCTGGAGATAGCAGCAGCCATTAGCCCTGTGATCTGGAGATAGCAGCAGCCATTAGCCCTGTGACCTGGAGATAGCAGCAGCCATTAGCCCTGTGACCTTGAGATAGCAGCAGCCATTAGCCCTGTGATCTGGAGATAGCAGCAGCCATTAGCCCTGTGATCTGGAGATAGCAGCAGCCATTAGCCCTGTGATCTGGAGATAGCAGCAGCCATTAGCCTTGTGACTGGGAGCAGGGTGAACATATTGCCTGGTTCACATCAGCTCTGTTGTATTGCTCTGGGTCTGCTGGTCAGATGGGACATCATATGGTAGCAGGATGAGGGCCAAATGCAGATAGCAGGTCCTTACTGTGACATCGGCTTTGGGGTAAACACGCACACATACACAATGAAACAGTCTGGACATAGTGGAGGACAGTTGGGTAAAATTCCATTTCAATGCCATTAACGTCCATTCAGTTGCTCATAAAATATGAAGCAGCGTTTGAAGAATGTTAAATGAATCAACAATAAATCAATAAATCATTACATTCTAAAAAGGAATGGACATTTTCTAATCGTGATTTCTCCCCGAGGTTTTTAAAAATATAGACTAGAAATAGGAAGTGGACTAGAAGAGCATTCTAAGGAGTGACCAGGATGTACATTTTCACCAACTCAGTGAGATTGTTCTGGTTGTTTGGGTTTCTGGTTGGAGGTTCTGTTCATCTATCAATCTGCACTCTTCTACGGCCTGCTGCTGCTTTTGCATGTTCAGTTAGATTTGGGATTAAACATGCTTTTCTCTCTCCTCTCCTTCTCCTTCCTCTGCTTTACTACCCTCCTCTCCTTTACCCTCCTCTCCCATACCTGCTCCCTCCCCTCCCTCCTACCGCCTCTCCCCCCTCCTCTCCCCTACCTGCTTTCTCCCCTCCCTCCTACATGCTCCCTCCTCTCCCCTACCTATTCCCTCCGCTCCTCTACCTACTCCCTTCCCCCTCTGCCATACCTGCTCCCTCCCCTCCCCTCCCTCCTACCTCCTCTCCCCCCTCCTCTCCCCTACCTGCTCCCCCCCTCCCCTCCCTCATACCTGCTCCCTCCTCTCCCCTACCTATTCCCTCCTCTCCTCTCTCCTACCTACTCCCTCCCCTCCTCTCCCCTACCTGCTCCCTCCTCTCCCCTACCTACTCCCTTCCCCCTCTCCCCTACCTACTCCCTCCCTCCTCTCCCCTACCTGCTCCCTCCTCTCCCCTACCTGCTCCCTCCTCTCCCCTACCTACTCCCTCCCCCCTCTCCCCTACCTGCTCCATCCTCTCCTCTCTTTGCCCCTACCTGCTCCCTCCTCTCCCCTACCTACTCCCTCCCCCTCTCCCCTACCTGCTCCCTCCTCTCCCCTAACTTCTCCCTCCCCCCTCTCCCCTACCTGCTCCCTCCTCTCCCCTACCTACTCCCTCCCCCTCTCCCCTACCTGCTCCCTCCTCCCTACCTACTCCCTCCCCCTCTCCCCTACCTGCTCCCTCCTCTCCCCTACCTACTCCCTCCCCCTCTCCCCTACCTGCTCCATCCTCTCCTCTCCTCGCCCCTACTCCCTCCCCCTCTCCCCTACCTGCTCCCCCCCTCCCCTCCCTCATACCTGCTCCCTCCTCTCCCCTACCTATTCCCTCCTCTCCTCTCCCCTACCTACTCCCTCCCCTCCTCTCCCCTACCTGCTCCCTCCTCTCCCCTACCTACTCCCTTCCCCCTCTCCCCTACCTACTCCCTCCCTCCTCTCCCCTACCTGCTCCCTCCTCTCCCCTACCTGCTCCCTCCTCTCCCCTACCTACTCCCTCCCCCCTCTCCCCTACCTGCTCCATCCTCTCCTCTGTTCGCCCCTACCTGCTCCCTCCTCTCCCCTACCTATTCCCTCCTCTCCTCTCCCCTACCTACTCCCTCCCTCCTCTCCCCTCCCTGCTCCCTCCTCTCCCCTACCTGCTCCCTCCTCTCCCCTACCTACTCCCTCCCCCCTCTCCCCTACCTGCTCCATCCTCTCCTCTCTTCGCCCCTACCTACTCCCTCCCCCTCTCCCCTACCTACTCCCTCCCCCTCTCCCCTACCTACTCCCTCCCCCTCTCCCCTACCTGCTCCCTCCTCTCCCCTAACTTCTCCCTCCCCCCTCTCCCCTACCTGCTCCCTCCTCTCCCCTACCTACTCCCTCCCCCTCTCCCCTACCTGCTCCCTCCTCCCTACCTACTCCCTCCTCCTCTCCCCTACCTACTCCCTCCTCTCCCCTACCTACTCCCTCCCCCTCTCCCCTACCTGCTCCCTCCTCTCCCCTAACTTCTCCCTCCCCCCTCTCCCCTACCTGCTCCCTCCTCTCCCCTACCTACTCCCTCCCCCTCTCCCCTACCTGCTCCCTCCTCCCTACCTACTCCCTCCTCCTCTCCCCTACCTGCTCCCTCCTCTCCCCTACCTACTCCCTCCCCCTCTCCCCTACCTGCTCCATCCTCTCCTCTCCTCGCCCCTACTCCCTCCCCCTCTCCCCTACCTACTCCCTCCCCCTCTCCCCTACCTGCTCCACCCTCTCCTCTCCTCTCCCCTACCTGCTCCCTCCTCTCCCCTACCTACTCCCTCCCCCCTCTCCCCTACCTGCTCCATCCTCTCCTCTCCTCTGCCATAGATCCATTGCTCTGTGGGCTGTCTTATGTAACTTCTGTGGGCTACTGCTTTGTTCCTCCCTCCTCTGCTCCTTTCTGGTCAGGTACCACGTCTCCTTATTCCTACTCTTTTCATTGTGGCGCTCTGACTACTTAGCATGCGTAGTGAGTCTAGTCTAGTCCCAGATCACAGTTATCACTGCCTCCATCGTCTCTCCCAGCCTTCCATCTCACCATCTCACCTCGCTCCCTCCATCTTGCTGGAAATGTGTGTGTGTGTGTGTGTGTGTGTGTGTGTGTGTGTGTAGGGGGTCAGGGGTTCTATGTGGGTATATGCATCTCTGTGGGTATACGTGTGTTTGTGTACATGCCTGCATGCATATTTGTTACACTCTGTACGTGTGCGTGTGCTCTCATAGTGTTTATTAATATGTGTGTGTTAGCACCAAGACGTTGACATGTGACAAGACGATGAGGCGGGCCAAATAGACTGACCGTAACTGGGTCATCATATCACACCCCAGTGACCCTGACAGACAGCTTTGCAGACCAATCAAATCAGCCTATTTAAGCTGTCAGGTCAGTGAAGCATTTTTCCACAACAGCAGTAGTATTACAGGCCAAACCTGCCATGTACCCAGCAGAGCTAACCAGCTCCAGCTCCGTATCTGTCTTTTTCCTTTGTTATCTTACTGTGTGCATGACTGCAGCTCACAAGCAGGCAGGCAGGCAGACAGGTATTTCAGTCAAGGTATTTCACATCAGCAGCAGACAGAGGTTGTCTGGCACGCTCTCTCACACACGCCAACTTTGTGTCAGAGCATTTCGTTATATTTTGTACCTAGATCCGAGACACTCCATTTCGTATGATATGTTACATTTCGTATCGAATGTATTCATTTGTGGATGTCCATCATCCATTTCGTATGATATGTACGAATTACAATGTGTATCGTACAGTACGTTTTGAATTTGCAAAAATAACAATATGTTACGAATTTGAAAACGTATGATATGTTATGAATTCCAATTTGTTGTGGCTAACGTTGGCTAGGTGGCTAATTGTAATGTTGGCTCGCTGGCTAACTTTAGCTAGGGATTAGGGTTAAGATAAGGAGTTGGGTTAAAGGGTTAAGGTTAGGGTTAGGGGAAGGGTTAGCTTACATGCTAAGTACGGTAGTTGCAAAGTAGCAAAACATTAGAATGTAGGTGAAATGTTGCTAATTAGCTCAAACGGTAAAGTTGTTCATGATGAGATTTGAACACACAACCTTTGGCTTGCTAGACCTTTGCGTTATAGTTTGTGTAGCCTACAGACTTACACACAACTTTTCTAACTACTGCATTCCCTGTCTTAGTAAACATAAGCACAATTTAATGTTATTTTTTTAGGAGGGGAGTATGCTACCTGCAGCGATTTACATGTTTTACACAAATACACTACTTCACCAAAATTATGTGGAAACCTGCTCATCGAACTTCTCATCCCAAAATCATGGGCATCAATATGGGGTTGGTCCCCACTTTGCTGCTATAACAGCCTCCATTCTTCTGGAAAGGCTTTCCACTAGATGTTGGAACATTTCTGCAGGGGTTTGCTTCCATTCAGCAATAGTGAGGTCGGGCACTGATGTTGGGCGATTAATCTTGGCTTGCGTTCGTATTCATCCCAAAGTTGTTCAATGGGGTTGAGGCCAGGGTTCTGTGCAGTAGAGTCAAGTTCTACCGCACCGATCTCAACAAACCATTTCTGTATGGACCTTACTTTGTGCATGCTGAAAAAGGAAAAGGCCTGCCCCAAACTGTTGCCACAAAATTGGAAGCACAGAATTATCAACAATATCATTGAATGCTGTAGCGTTAAGATTTCCCTTCACTGGAACTAAGGGGCCTAGCCCGAACCATGACAAATAGTCCCAGACCGTTATTCCTCCTCCACCAAACTTTACAGTTGGCACTATGCATTCGGGCGGTTAGCGTTCTCCTGGCATCTGCCAAACCCAGATTTGTCCCTCAGACGGCCAGATAATGAAAAGAAATGAATCACTCCATAGAATGCTCTTACACTACTCCAGAATCCAATGGTGGCGAGCTTTACACCACTCCAGCCGACGCTTGGCATTGCACATGGTGATGTTAGGTTTGTGTGCAGCTGCTCAGCCATGGAAACCCATTTCCTGAAGCTCCCGGTGAACAGTTCTTGTGCTGATGTTGCTTCCAGAGGCAGTTTGTGACTTGGTAGTGAGTGTTGCAACCGAGGACAGATTATTTTTTACACGTTACGCGCTTCAGCACTCGGCGGTCCTGTTCTGTGAGCTTATGTGGCCTACCACTTCGTGGCTTAGCCATTGTTGCTCCTAGACATTTCCACTTCACAATAACAGCACTTACAGTTGACCGGTGGCAGGTCTAGCAGGGTAGAAATTTGATGAACTGACTTGTTGAAAAGGTGGCATCCTATGACAGTCACATTGAAAGTCCACTGAGCTCTTCAGTAAGGCCATTCTACTGCCAATGTTTGTCTTTGGAGATTGCATAGTTGTGTGCTCGATATTATACACCTGTCAGCAACGGGTGTGGCTGAAATAGCCGAATCCACTAATTTGAAGGGGTGTCCACATACTTTTGCACATATAGTGTACATCAGTGGCATTCGGTGCCGTTTATGATGAGAAAGGACGATTTATTTTTCTCATGAGCATGTCCTTATTTCTATTACAGCATATTGGATGACAGTCATTCATATTCCATTCACCCAGTTCAATGTAACATCGATAGGTTTAGGCTACTACATGATTCTACAATTATCCCTATACCCAGCATGAGGTTACTACAACCTAGCGAAAGTTGACAATGTAGATGCACACATGTCGAGAGTAAAATTTGAGGTGACAGACAGTGACACATTCAATACCGCCTTGCACACTCTTGCCTGCATCTAGCTGATCTAGGTTCTAATCATTAGTCTAACTGTTGCAAATTAGAGTTTCTATTGGACAAATCCAGGTATGTTTATCCCCGTTTAGTTCGATTTGCTTATGTTTAAAAAAAAGTTTTACAACAGAATCGGTGGAATGAATACACCCCTGATCACACGTAAACACAGATCACTTTCATAGCAGCCACTTTGTATTCCTTCTCGCATCTATGTGCTCTCCTCCTCTCACCTCTTCCCTTCACTTGTGGAAATTCCACAAATTAACTTTTAACAAGGCACACCTGTTATTAACATAGCATAGTCTGTGGTCTGTTGAAGATAACATAGTCTGTGGTCTGTTGAAGATAACATAGTCTGTGGTCTGTTGAAGATAACATAGTCTGTGGTCTGTTAAAGATAACATAGTCTATGGTCTGTTAAAGATAACATATTCTATGGTCTGTTAAAAGTAACATAGTCTGTGGTCTGTTAAAGATAACATAGTCTATGATCTGTTAAAGATACCATATTCTATGTTCTGTTAAAGATAACATAGTCTGTGGTCTGTTGAAGATAACATAGTCTGTGGTTTTGAAGATAACATAGTCTGTGGTCTGTTGAAGATAACATGGTCTGTTGAAGATAATTTATCATCCAATAAGATACAGTCTATGGTCTGTTAAAGATAACAGTTTAAGTTTAAGATAGCATAGCATCCAAGAAGAGACAGATTGAAGGAGCCTTCAAATGTTCCTCCCTTCACATGGTCTAGTTTATCATTAATCCAGCCACCCGTATGAGTGTGGATTATGCTGTTGACACTATCCAGGCCACAATCAAAACAGACACTTCATTTGGACGGGATGTGCCCCGGCTTTGCACAAATCATTCCTTTAAATGGGGCTGGGATAAGAGAGAAAATAGAAAGGGGAGTGATGTGATTATGCATGCCTCATCATCTCCCTCAGACTGTCTGGAGTGAAAGAGAGGATATCATACATGTGTGTGACAGAAAGAGAGGCAGACAGAGAGAGAAATAGAGAGTGAGAGTGAGAGTGAGAGAGTGAGAGTGAGAGTGAGAGTGAGAGTGAGAGAGAGAGAGAGAGAGAGAGAGAGAGAGAGAGAGAGAGAGAGAGGAGAGAGAGAGAGAGAGAGAGAGAGAGAGAGAGAGAGAGAGAGAGAGAGAGAGAGAGAGAGAGAGAGAGAGAGAGAGAGAGAGAGAGAGAGAGAGAGAGAGAGAGAAGGATGATTAAAGACATTTCAAATGCTATGTTATGGACAAAAGGGAAAATAAATAAACATAAATATGGGTTGTATTTACAATGGTGTTTGTTCTTCACTGGTTGCCCTTTTCTTGAGGCAAAGGGTCACAAATATTGCAGCTGTGATGTCACACTGTGGTATTTCACCCACTAGATATGGGAGTTTAGGGGTCTGTGTAATCTCAGGATATTTTACCAGAATTTTGCATGCAGTCTCAATTTGGTGTTTGTCACATTTAGCTAATTCTTGGTTGGTGAGCGGACCCCAGACCTCATAAAGGGCAATGGGTTCTATAACTGATTCAAGTATTTTTAGCCAGATCCCAATTGGTACAGTTGAATTTGAATTTGATGTTCCTTGTGATGGCATAGAAGGCCCTTCTTGCCTTGTCTCTCAGATCGTTCACAGCTTTGTGGAAGTTACCTGTGGCACTGATGTTTAGGCCGAGGTATGTATAGTTTTTTGTGTGCTCTAGGGCAACGGTGTCTAGATGGAATTTGTATTTGTGGTCCTGGCGACTGGACCTTGTTTGGGACAACATTATGTTGGTCTTACTGAGATTTACTGTCAGGGCCCAGGTCTGTCAGGGCCCAGGTCTGACAGAATCTGTGAAGATTTAGGTGCTGCTGTAGGCCCTCCTTGTTAGGGGACAGAAGAAGCAGATCATCAGCAAACAGTAGACATTTGACTTCCGATTCTAGCTGGGTGAGTCCGGGTGCTGCAGACTGTTCTAGTGCCCTCGCCAATTCTCTCCCCCCCCCCCCCCCCCCCCCCCTCTCTCTCTCTCCACAGTGTTCACCCCTAAGGTGATGGGTATGGCGATAGCCCGCTATGACTTCAGCTCCAGGGACACCAGAGAGCTGTCTCTACAGGAGGGAGACGTAGTCAAGATCTACACCAAGTCAGGAGCCAATGGCTGGTGGAGAGGAGAGGTCAGCGGCAGGGTGAGTGCCCCCCCCCCCACACATACAGTGCAATGTGAAAATGTGTTTGAAGTTTTTGATTTTTTTTTATATATTTGCAAAAATGTCCCCCCAAAAACTGTTTTTGCTTTGTCATTATGGGGTATTGTGTGTATATTAATGAGAGGGGGGGGGGGGGGGGGGTGATTTAGTACATTTTAGAAAAAGCCTGTAATGGAATAACATTTCGAAAAAGTCAAGGGGTCTGAATACTTTTGCAAATGCACCATACATACCATATACACACACCAACACTGCACCTCTCTGATGGTTGGGTCTACTGTTTGATATTGCATATGAACACGTCCTATTCTAATGCAGGATGTGTGTATGTTTTCGTGTGAGTGTGCAGTTATGTTTGTACACATGTCTGCTTCTGACAGTGGGGCCTAAGAGATGTGAGTGACTCTAATAAAGAGATGTGAGTGACTCTAATAAAGAGATGTGAGTGACTCTAATAAAGAGATGTGAGTGACTCTAATAAAGAGATGTGAGTGACTCTAATAAAGAGATGTGAGTGACTCTAATAAAGAGATGTGAGTGACTCTAATAAAGAGATGTGAGTGACTCTAATAAAGAGATGTGAGTGACTCTAATAAAGAGATGTGAGTGACTCTAATAAAGAGATGTGAGTGACTCTAATAATGAGATGTGAGTGACTCTAATAATGAGATGTGAGTGACTCTAATAATGAGATGTGAGTGACTCTAATAATGTGTGGGAGTGACTCTAATAAAGAGATGTGAGTGACTCTAATAAAGAGATGTGAGTGACTCTAATAAAGAGATGTGAGTGACTCTAATAAAGAGATGTGAGTGACTCTAATAAAGAGATGTGAGTGACTCTAATAATGTGTGGGAGTGTTTTTGTGCGAATGTCTGTGTAGACTGATGTCTGTTGTCTGTCTGTCAGAATCGGCTATAGCGATCACTAAACAACTCTGTAACAGAGTAGTGCAGTGCCCGCCGCTCTTTAGAGTGGGACAGATGGGCCGGTGTTATCTAGTAACACCTGACTCTTTAGAGTGGGATAGATGGGCCGGTGTTATCTAGTAATGTCTGACTCTTTAGAGTGGGATAGATGGGCCGGTGTTATCTAGTAATGTCTGACTCTTTACAGTGGGATAGATGGGCCGGTGTTATCTAGTAACACCTGACTCTTTACAGTGGGATAGATGGGCCGGTGTTATCTAGTAATGTCTGACTCTTTACAGTGGGATAGATGGGCCGGTGTTATCTAGTAATGTCTGACTCTTTACAGTGGGATAGATGGGCCGGTGTTATCTAGTAATGTCTGACTCTTTACAGTGGGATAGATGGGCCGGTGTTATCTAGTAACGTCTGACTCTTTACAGTGGGATAGATGGGCCGGTGTTATCTAGTAATGTCTGACTCTTTACAGTGGGATAGATGGGCCGGTGTTATCTAGTAATGTCTGACTCTTTACAGTGGGATAGATGGGCCGGTGTTATCTAGTAATGTCTGACTCTTTACAGTGGGATAGATGGGCCGGTGTTATCTAGTAACGTCTGACTCTTTAGAGTGGGATAGATGGGCCGGTGTTATCTAGTAATGTCTGACTCTTTATAGTGGGATAGATGGGCCGGTGTTATCTAGTAATGTCTGACTCTTTACAGTGGGATAGATGGGCCGGTGTTATCTAGTAATGTCTGACTCTTTACAGTGGGATAGATGGGCCGGTGTTATCTAGTAATGTCTGACTCTTTAGAGTGGGATAGATGGGCCGGTGTTATCTAGTAATGTCTGACTCTTTACAGTGGGATAGATGGGCCGGTGTTATCTAGTAATGTCTGACTCTTTAGAGTGGGATAGATGGGCCGGTGTTATCTAGTAATGTCTGACTCTTAACAGTGGGATAGATGGGCCGGTGTTATCTAGTAATGTCTGACTCTTTAGAGTGGGATAGATGGGCCGGTGTTATCTAGTAATGTCTGACTCTTTATAGTGGGATAGATGGGCCGGTGTTATCTAGTAATGTCTGACTCTTTACAGTGGGATAGATGGGCCGGTGTTATCTAGTAATGTCTGACTCTTTAGAGTGGGATAGATGGGCCGGTGTTATCTAGTAATGTCTGACTCTTTAGAGTGGGACAGATGGGCCGGTGTTATCTAGTAATGTCTGACTCTTTAGAGTGGGACAGATGGGCCGGTGTTATCTAGTAATGTCTGACTCTTTAGAGTGGGATAGATGGGCCGGTGTTATCTAGTAACACCTGCCACTCTTTAGAGTGGGATAGATGGGCCGGTGTTATCTAGTAATGTCTGACTCTTTAGAGTGGGACAGATGGGCCGGTGTTATCTAGTAACGTCTGACTCTTTACAGTGGGATAGATGGGCCGGTGTTATCTAGTAATGTCTGACTCTTTAGAGTGGGATAGATGGGCCGGTGTTATCTAGTAATGTCTGACTCTTTAGAGTGGGATAGATGGGCCGGTGTTATCTAGTAATGTCTGACTCTTTAGAGTGGGACAGATGGGCCGGTGTTATCTAGTAACACCTGACTCTTTACAGTGGGATAGATGGGCCGGTGTTATCTAGTAATGTCTGACTCTTTACAGTGGGATAGATGGGCCGGTGTTATCTAGTAATGTCTGACTCTTAACAGTGGGATAGATGGGCCGGTGTTATCTAGTAATGTCTGACTCTTTAGAGTGGGACAGATGGGCCGGTGTTATCTAGTAATGTCTGACTCTTTACAGTGGGATAGATGGGCCGGTGTTATCTAGTAACGCCTGACTCTTTAGAGTGGGATAGATGGGCCGGTGTTATCTAGTAACACCTGACTCTTTAGAGTGGGACAGATGGGCCGGTGTTATCTAGTAATGCCTGACTCTTTAGAGTGGGACAGATGGGCCGGTGTTATCTAGTAACGTCTGACTCTTTACAGTGGGATAGATGGGCCGGTGTTATCTAGTAATGTCTGACTCTTTACAGTGGGATAGATGGGCCTGTGTTATCTAGTAATGTCTGACTCTTTAGAGTGGGTTAGATGGGCCGGTGTTATCTAGTAATGTCTGACTCTTTACAGTGGGACAGATGGGCCGGTGTTATCTAGTAATGTCTGACTCTTTAGAGTGGGATAGATGGGCCTGTGTTATCTAGTAATGTCTGACTCTTTACAGTGGGATAGATGGGCCGGTGTTATCTAGTAATGTCTGACTCTTTAGAGTGGGATAGATGGGCCGGTGTTATCTAGTAATGTCTGACTCTTTACAGTGGGATAGATGGGCCGGTGTTATCTAGTAATGTCTGACTCTTTAGAGTGGGATAGATGGGCCGGTGTTATCTAGTAACACCTGACTCTTTACAGTGGGATAGATGGGCCGGTGTTATCTAGTAATGTCTGACTCTTTAGAGTGGGATAGATGGGCCGGTGTTATCTAGTAACGCCTGACTCTTTAGAGTGGGATAGATGGGCCGGTGTTATCTAGTAATGTCTGACTCTTTACAGTGGGATAGATGGGCCGGTGTTATCTAGTAACGCCTGACTCTTAACAGTGGGATAGATGGGCCGGTGTTATCTAGTAATGTCTGACTCTTTAGAGTGGGATAGATGGGCCGGTGTTATCTAGTAATGTCTGACTCTTTAGAGTGGGATAGATGGGCCGGTGTTATCTAGTAATGTCTGACTCTTTAGAGTGGGATAGATGGGCCGGTGTTATCTAGTAACATCTGACTCTTTAGAGTGGGATAGATGGGCCGTGTTATCTAGTAATGTCTGACTCTTTACAGTGGGATAGATGGGCCGGTGTTATCTAGTAACACCTGACTCTTTAGAGTGGGATAGATGGGCCGGTGTTATCTAGTAATGTCTGACTCTTTACAGTGGGATAGATGGGCCGGTGTTATCTAGTAATGTCTGACTCCTTACAGTGGGATAGATGGGCCGGTGTTATCTAGTAATGTCTGACTCTTTACAGTGGGATAGATGGGCCGTGTTATCTAGTAATGTCTGACTCTTTACAGTGGGATAGATGGGCCGGTGTTATCTAGTAATGTCTGACTCTTAACAGTGGGATAGATGGGCCGGTGTTATCTAGTAATGTCTGACTCTTTAGAGTGGGATAGATGGGCCGGTGTTATCTAGTAACACCTGACTCTTTAGAGTGGGATAGATGGGTCGGTGTTATCTAGTAATGTCTGACTCTTTACAGTGGGATAGATGGGCCGGTGTTATCTAGTAATGTCTGACTCTTTACAGTGGGATAGATGGGCCGGTGTTATCTAGTAATACCTGATTATCTTTACAGTGGGATAGATGGGTCGGTGTTATCTAGTAATACCTGATTATCTTTACAGTGGGATAGATGGGTCGGTGTTATCTAGTAATACCTGATTATCTTTACAGTGGGATAGATGGGTCGGTGTTATCTAGTAATACCTGATTATCTTTACAGTGGGATAGATGGGTCGGTGTTATCTAGTAATACCTGATTATCTTTACAGTGGGATAGATGGGTCGGTGTTATCTAGTAATACCTGATTATCTTTACAGTGGGATAGATGGGTCGGTGTTATCTAGTAATACCTGATTATCTTTACAGTGGGATAGATGGGTCGGTGTTATCTAGTAATACCTGATTATCTTTACAGTGGGATAGATGGGCCGGTGTTATCTAGTAACACCTGACTCTTTATAGTGGGATAGATGGGCCGGTGTTATCTAGTAATACCTGATTATCTTTACAGTGGGATAGATGGGTCGGTGTTACCTAGTAATGTCTGACTCTTTAGAGTGGGATAGATGGGTCGGTGTTACCTAGTAATGTCTGACTCTTTACAGTGGGATAGATGGGTCGGTGTTACCTAGTAATGTCTGACTCTTTAGAGTGGGACAGATGGGCCGGTGTTATCTAGTAATGTCTGACTCTTTAGAGTGGGATAGATGGGCCGGTGTTATCTAGTAATGTCTGACTCTTTAGAGTGGGATAGATGGGCCGGTGTTATCTAGTAACACCTGACTCTTTAGAGTGGGATAGATGGGCCGGTGTTATCTAGTAATGTCTGACTCTTTAGAGTGGGATAGATGGGCCGGTGTTATCTAGTAATGTCTGACTCTTTACAGTGGGATAGATGGGCCGGTGTTATCTAGTAATGTCTGACTCTTTACAGTGGGATAGATGGGCCGGTGTTATCTAGTAATGTCTGACTCTTTACAGTGGGATAGATGGGCCGTGTTATCTAGTAATGTCTGACTCTTTACAGTGGGATAGATGGGCCGGTGTTATCTAGTAATGTCTGACTCTTAACAGTGGGATAGATGGGCCGGTGTTATCTAGTAATGTCTGACTCTTTAGAGTGGGATAGATGGGCCGGTGTTATCTAGTAACACCTGACTCTTTAGAGTGGGATAGATGGGTCGGTGTTATCTAGTAATGTCTGACTCTTTACAGTGGGATAGATGGGCCGGTGTTATCTAGTAATGTCTGACTCTTTACAGTGGGATAGATGGGCCGGTGTTATCTAGTAATACCTGATTATCTTTACAGTGGGATAGATGGGTCGGTGTTATCTAGTAATACCTGATTATCTTTACAGTGGGATAGATGGGTCGGTGTTATCTAGTAATACCTGATTATCTTTACAGTGGGATAGATGGGTCGGTGTTATCTAGTAATACCTGATTATCTTTACAGTGGGATAGATGGGTCGGTGTTATCTAGTAATACCTGATTATCTTTACAGTGGGATAGATGGGTCGGTGTTATCTAGTAATACCTGATTATCTTTACAGTGGGATAGATGGGCCGGTGTTATCTAGTAACACCTGACTCTTTATAGTGGGATAGATGGGCCGGTGTTATCTAGTAATACCTGATTATCTTTACAGTGGGATAGATGGGCCGGTGTTATCTAGTAATGTCTGACTCTTTAGAGTGGGATAGATGGGTCGGTGTTACCTAGTAATGTCTGACTCTTTACAGTGGGATAGATGGGCCGGTGTTATCTAGTAATGTCTGACTCTTTAGAGTGGGACAGATGGGCCGGTGTTATCTAGTAACGTCTGACTCTTTACAGTGGGATAGATGGGCCGGTGTTATCTAGTAACACCTGACTCTTTACAGTGGGATAGATGGGTCGGTGTTACCTAGTAATGTCTGACTCTTTACAGTGGGATAGATGGGTCGGTGTTACCTAGTAATGTCTGACTCTTTACAGTGGGATAGATGGGTCGGTGTTACCTAGTAATGTCTGACTCTTTAGAGTGGGACAGATGGGCCGGTGTTATCTAGTAATGTCTGACTCTTTAGAGTGGGATAGATGGGCCGGTGTTATCTAGTAATGTCTGACTCTTTAGAGTGGGATAGATGGGTCGGTGTTATCTAGTAACACCTGACTCTTTACAGTGGGATAGATGGGCCGGTGTTATCTAGTAATGTCTGACTCTTTACAGTGGGATAGATGGGCCGGTGTTATCTAGTAATGTCTGACTCTTTACAGTGGGATAGATGGGCCGGTGTTACCTAGTAATGTCTGACTATTTACAGTGGGATAGATGGGCCGGTGTTACCTAGTAACGCCTGCCACTCTTTAGAGTGGAACAGGTTTTCTGCCTAACATGTTTACACTCAGGTGTTCCCCTTGAATATTATTAGTGGATGAATGCTCACCTGATGCGAGCGTCTGTAACAACAGTCCACACACACACCCACACACCCATACACACTACTCCTCCTTTTCATTTCTCATTGCCTTTCTTATTTTTTCTGCAGGTGGGCTGGTTTCCATCTACCTATGTGGAGGAAGGAGAGGAGTGAGTCATGGAGAAAAACACAAAGGATGAAAGAAAATGAAAATACAGAAAGACTGAGAGACCGACAGAGTGAACCGGTTGGCTGTTAGGCCTGAACTGGACATTCTGTGGTTTATCTGACTGCTAGATGAGAACTGGACATTCTGTGGTGGACCCTCCTATTGGCTGTTGCCTCAATAACAACCCAAAATCCTCCTGGGAGAATAGAGGGTTCCTAGATGGAATAGTGACTGGTTCTCTCTGGTCTGCCACTTCAACAGACTAGTGACTGGTTCTCTCTGGTCTGCCACTTCAACAGACTAGTGACTGGTTCTCTCTGGTCTGCCACTTCAACAGACTAGCAGCTTGGCTGTCAGCATGGGAAGGACCTTTCCCAGAACCCAGATCCCTACTTCTGTCCATCCCTCTCTCCCTCACTTCCACCTCCCCTAACTCAGCTACATCCATTCATCTGCACCACTCAGGATATAGCTAAGACTGTCTAAAGGGAGAGAAAAGAGAGAGTGAGAGAAGAGACAGAGAGGAGGGAGGGATTTGCCACACCGCAGGGCTTCACCTTGCCTGTGTTGCTCTGTTCCACTTGCCTTGGTGATTATTGATGACTTGATGCAGCGGCATCCCCATCCACACGCACGCACACACGCACACACGCACACACGCACACACACACACACACACACACACACACACACACACACACACACACACACACACACACACACACACACACACACACACACACACACACACACACACACACACACACACACACATGGCTGGAAACGCTGTCATGAAACACCTCCCAAACACATCCCCACAGATTACAATAACTGAACACAACACACATTCTCCCCTACAAACCTCCCTGTGTTGTGTTGTCTTTGCTGTTAGCCTCCCTATGTTCTCATCTCTCCAGCAGGCTGCGTACGGGGCTGTCGCTGTGTGTTGATTTGATAGGGATCTGGCTGGTTTCTGAGGGAACAAGCTAGTGATGCTACCCTACGTCTTTCTCTCTCTCTCTCCATTTAGACCCTTAACTCAGTACTTTGTCAAAGCACCTTTGGCAAAGATTAAAGCCTTGATTCGTATTGGGTATGACGCTACAAGCTTGGCACAGCTGTATTTGGGCAGTTTCTCCCGTTCTTCTCTGCAGATTCTCTCAAGATCTGTCAGGTTGGATGGGAATGTAACAACATGTGGAAAGGGTCTGCATACTTTCCAAACACACTATACGTTTATATAACTGTGAGTGCCAGACATGTGTATAACTCACCCTGGTCTCTCTCTCTCTCTCTCTCTCTCTCTCTCTCTCTCTCTCTCTCTCTCTCTCTCTCTCTCTCTCTCTCTCTCTCTCTCTCTCTCTCTCTCTCTCTCTCTCTCTCTCTCTCTCTCTCTCACTCTCTCTCTCTCTCTCTCTCTCTCTCTCTCTCTCTTCTCTCATTCAAGGGGCTTTATTGACTTGGGAAACATATGTTAACTTTGCCAAAGCAAGTGAAGTAGATAATATACAAAAGTGAAATAAACAATGAACAGTAAACATTACACTCGCAGAAGTTCCAAAAGAATAAAGATATTACAAATGTCATATTATGTCTTTATATAATCTCTCTCTTTCTCTCTGCTCTCTTTCTCCTTGTCAAATCAAATCAAACCAAATGTATTTGTCACATGCGCCGAATACATGTTTAGACCTTACCGCGAAATGCTTACTTACAAGCCCTTAACCAACAATGCAGTTCAAGAAATAGAGTTAAGAAAATATTTACTAAATAAACTAAAGTAACAGGGAATGTATTGACGCCTCTTGCACTGAGATGCAGTGCCTTAGACCGCACTTGGGGGCACCCCGGATGGCAGGAAGCTTGGCCCCAATGATGTACTGGGCTGTACGGACTACCCTCAGTAGCACCTTACCTTCTGATGCTCAGCAGTTGCCATACCAGGCGGTGATGCAACCGGTCAGGATGCTCTCGATGGTGCATTGTATAACTTTTTGAGGATCTGGGGACCCATGCCAAATCTTTTCAGTCTCCTGAGGGGGAAAAAGCATTGTCGTTCCTTCTTCACGGCATTCTTGCCGTGTTTGGACCATGATAGTTTGTTGGTGATGTGGACACCAAGGAACTTGAAACTCTCGACCCGCTCCACTACAGCCACGTCGATGTTAATGGGGGCCTGTTTGGTCCTCCTTTTCCTGTAGTCCACAATCAGCTCTTTTGTCTTGCTCACATTGAGGGAGAGGTTGTTGTCCTGGCACCACACTGCCAGGTCTCTGACCTCCCCCCTATAGGATCACCATCGTTGTTGGTGATCAGGCCTACCACTGTTGTGTCATCAGCAAACTTAATGATGGTGTTGGAGTCGTGCTTGGCCATGCAGTCGTGGGTGAACAGGGAGTACGTGGCAGATGTGTTGTTGCCTACCCTTACCACCTGGAGGCGGCCCGTCAGGAAGTCCAGGATCCATTTGCAGAGGGAGATGTTTAGTCCCAGTTTAGTGATGAGCTTTGAGGGCACTCTCTTTCTCCGTATTTCTCTCTCTCTTTATCTCTCTCCCTCTCTCTATACCCCTCCTCCTCTCTCCCCTCCTTTCTCTTTCTCTCCCCCTCCTCCCCTCTCCCCCTCCTCTCTCTTCCTCTCTCCCTCCTCCCCTCTCCCCCTCCTCTCTCTATACCCCTCCTCCCCTCTCCCCCTCCTCTCTCTTTCTCTACCCCTCCTACCCTCTCCCACTCCTCTCTCTCCCTCTCTCCCTCCTCCCCTCTCCCCCTCCTCTCTCTTTCTCTACCCCTCCTACCCTCTCCCCTCCTCTCTCTTTCTCTACCCCTTCTACCCTCTCCCCCTCCTCTCTCTTTCTCTCCCCCTCCTCCCCTCTCCCCCTCCCTTCTCTTCCTCTCTCCCTCTCCCCCTCCTCCCCTCTCCCCCTCCTCTCTCTTTCTCTCCCCCTCCTCCCCTCTCCCCCTCCTCTCTCTTTCGCTCCCCCTCCTCCCCTCTCCCCCTCCTCTCTCTTTCTTTCCCCCTCCTCCCCTCTCCCCCTCCTCTCTCTTTCACTACCCCTCCTACCCTCTCCCCCTCCTCTCTATTTCTCTACCCCTCCTACCCTCTCCCCCTCCTCTCTATTTCTCTACCCCTCCTACCCTCTCCCCCTCCTGTCTATTTCTCTACCCCTCCTACCCTCTCCCCGGAAGGGGGTTTCCAGTAGACATTCCAAGCAGTGCCTTCTTTCCTTGTTAATCCTCTATTGAGAGGTATTTAGCAACATTTTAGGGAATAATAACTTTACAGACTCTCAAACACCCACTCAGACAGGCAGATCAGGCAGTATAATATATCATGCCATAGTTACCACAGACAAGAATGGGATTACTGTCAGAAGAATGGGATTCATGTCAGAAGAATGGGATTAATGTTAGAAGAATGGGAATAATGTCAGAAGAATGGGATTAATGTTAGAAGAATGGGATTAATGTTAGAAGAATGGGAATAATGTCAGAAGAATGTGATTAATGTTAGAAGAATGGGATTAATGTTAGAAGAATGGGAATAATGTCAGAAGAATGGGATTAATGTTAGAAGAATGGGATTAATGTTAGAAGAATGGGATTAATGTCAGAAGAATGGGATTAATGTCAGAAGAATGGGATTAATGTCAGAAGAATGGGATTAATGTCAGAAGAATGGGATTAATGTCAGAAGAATGGGAATAATGTCAGAATAATGGGATTAATGTTAGAAGAAGGGGATTAATGCTAGAAGAATGGGATTAATGTTAGAAGAAGGGGATTAATGTTAGAAGAATGGGATTAACTTCTTATTGCTGCAATCCAGGTAACGGGATCGATATGACAACAGCCAGTGAAAGTGAAGGGCACCAAATTCAAACAACAGAAATCTCATAATTAAAATTCCTCAAACATACATGTGTTTTATATAATTTTAAAGGTAATCTTGTTGTTAATCCAACCAAAGTGTCTGATATCAAATAGGATTTTCAGCTAAAGCCCCACAAACGATTATGTTAGGTCACCGCCAAATCA